>NC_139228.1:33237259-33284330 GCF_055691185.1 Crinia signifera | reverse complement strand
TATATAAGAGATATATAAGAGATAAGAGATATATAAGAGATATATAAGAGATATATAAGAGATATATAAGAGATATAAGAGATACATAAGAGATACATAGGAGATATATAAGAGATATATAAGAGATATATAAGAGATAAGAGATATATAAGAGATATATAAGAGATACATAAGAGATATATAAGAGATATATTAGAGATATATAGGAGATAAGAGATATATAAGAGATATATAAGAGATATATAAGAGATATATAAGAGATATAGGAGATATATAAGAGATATATAAGAGATAAGAGATATATAAGAGATACATAAGAGATATATAAGAGATATATTAGAGATATATAGGAGATAAGAGATATATAAGAGATATATAAGAGATACATAAGAGATATATAAGAGATATATTAGAGATATATAGGAGATAAGAGATATATAAGAGATATATAAGAGATATATAAGAGATATATAAGAGATATATAAGAGATATATAAGAGATATAAAAGAGATATAAAAGAGATACATAAGAGATATATAAGAGATATATAGGAGATATATAAGAGATATATAAGAGATATATAAGAGATATATAAGAGATATATAAGAGATATATAGGAGATATATAGGAGATAAGAGATATATAAGAGATATATAAGAGATATATAAGAGATATATAAGAGATACATAAGAGATAAGAGATATATAAGAGATATATAAGAGATATAGAGATATATAAGAGATATATAAGAGATATATAAGAGATATAGGAGATATATAAGAGATAAGAGATAAGAGATAAGAGATATATAAGAGATATATAAGAGATATATAAGAGATATATAAGAGATAAGAGATATATAAGAGATATATAAGAGATATATAAGAGATATATAAGAGATATATAAGAGATATATAAGAGATATATAAGAGATATATAAGAGATATATAAGAGATAGAGATATATAAGAGATATAGAGATATATAAGAGATATATAAGAGATACATAAGAGATATAGGAGATATATAAGAGATATATAAGAGATAAGAGATATATAAGAGATATATAAGAGATATATAAGAGATATATAAGAGATAAGAGATAATAGATATATAAGAGATATATAAGAGATATATAAGAGATATATAAGATATATAGGAGATATATAAGAGATATATAAGAGATATATAAGATATATATAAGAGATACATAAGAGATATATGAGATATAAAAGAGATATATAAGAGATATATTAGAGATATATAGGAGATAAGAGATATATAAGAGATATATAAGAGATATATAAGAGATATATAGGAGATAAGAGATATATAAGAGATATATAAGAGATATATAAGAGATATATAAGCGATAAGAGATATATAAGAGATATATAAGAGATATATAAGAGATATATAAGAGATATATAAGAGATATATAAGAGATATATAAGAGATATATAAGAGATATATAAGAGATATATAAGAGATATATAAGAGATATATTAGAGATACATAAGAGATACATAAGAGATACATAAGAGATACATAAGAGATATATAAGAGATATATAAGAGATATATAAGAGATATATAAGAGATATATAAGAGATATATAAGAGATATATAAGAGATATATAAGAGATATATTAGAGATACATAAGAGATACATAAGAGATACATAAGAGATATATAAGAGATATATAAGAGATACATAAGAGATATATAAGAGATATATAAGATATATATAAGAGATATATAAGAGATATATAAGAGATATATAAGAGATATATAAGAGATATATAAGAGATATATAAGAGATATATAAGAGATACATAAGAGATATAGGAGATATATAAGAGATATATAAGAGATAAGAGATATATAAGAGATACATAAGAGATATATAAGAGATATATTAGAGATATATAGGAGATAAGAGATATATAAGAGATATATAAGAGATACATAAGAGATATATAAGAGATATATTAGAGATATATAGGAGATAAGAGATATATAAGAGATATATAAGAGATATATAAGAGATATATAAGAGATATATAAGAGATATAAAAGAGATATAAAAGAGATACATAAGAGATATATAAGAGATATATAGGAGATATATAAGAGATATATAAGAGATATATAAGAGATATATAAGAGATATATAAGAGATATATAGGAGATATATAGGAGATAAGAGATATATAAGAGATATATAAGAGATATATAAGAGATATATAAGAGATACATAAGAGATAAGAGATATATAAGAGATATAGGAGATATATAAGAGATAAGAGATAAGAGATATATAAGAGATATATAAGAGATATATAAGAGATATATAAGAGATAAGAGATATATAAGAGATATATAAGAGATATATAAGAGATATATAAGAGATATATAAGAGATATATAAGAGATATATAAGAGATATATAAGAGATAGAGATATATAAGAGATATAGAGATATATAAGAGATATATAAGAGATGCATAAGAGATATAGGAGATATATAAGAGATATATAAGAGATATATAAGAGATATATAAGAGATATATGAGAGATAAGAGATATATAAGAGATATATAAGAGATATATAAGAGATATATAAGATATATAGGAGATATATAAGAGATATATAAGAGATATATAAGATATATATAAGAGATACATAAGAGATATAGGAGATATATAAGAGATATATAAGAGATATATTAGAGATATATAGGAGATAAGAGATATATAAGAGATATATAAGAGATATATAAGAGATATATAAGAGATATATAAGAGATATATGGGAGATAAGAGATATATAAGAGATATATAAGAGATATATAAGAGATATATAAGAGATATATAAGAGATAAGAGATATATAAGAGATATATAAGAGATATATAAGAGATATATAAGAGATATATAAGCGATAAGAGATATATAAGAGATATATAAGAGATATATAAGAGATATATAAGAGATATATAAGAGATATATAAGAGATATAGAGATACATAAGAGATATAGGAGATATATAAGAGATATATAAGAGATATATAAGAGATATATAGGAGATATATAAGAGATATATAAGAGATATATAAGAGATATATAAGAGATATATAAGAGATATATAAGAGATATATAAGAGATATATAGGAGATATATAAGAGATATAGAGATACATAAGAGATATAGGAGATATATAAGAGATATATAAGAGATATATAAGAGATACATAAGAGATACATAAGAGATACATAAGAGATACATAAGAGATACATAAGAGATACATAAGAGATACATAAGAGATACATAAGAGATACATAAGAGATATATAAGAGATATATAAGCGATAAGAGATATATAAGAGATATATAAGAGATATATAAGAGATATATAAGAGATATATAAGAGATATATAAGAGATATATAAGAGATATATAAGAGATATATAAGAGATATATAAGAGATATATAAGAGATATATAAGAGATATATAGGAGATATATAAGAGATATAGAGATACATAAGAGATATAGGAGATATATAAGAGATATATAAGAGATATATAAGAGATACATAAGAGATACATAAGAGATACATAAGAGATACATAAGAGATACATAAGAGATACATAAGAGATACATAAGAGATACATAAGAGATACATAAGAGATATATAAGAGATATATAAGCGATAAGAGATATATAAGAGATATATAAGAGATATATAAGAGATATATAAGAGATATATAAGAGATATATAAGAGATATATAAGAGATATATAAGAGATATATAAGAGATATATAAGAGATACATAAGAGATACATAAGAGATACATAAGAGATACATAAGAGATACATAAGAGATATATAAGAGTCATATAAGAGCCATATAAGAGATATATAAGAGATATATAAGAGATATATAAGAGATATATAAGAGATATATAAGAGATAAGAGATATATAAGAGATAAGAGATATATAAGAGATATATAAGAGATATATAAGAGATATATAAGAGATAAGAGATATATAAGAGATATATAAGAGATAAGAGATATATAAGAGATATATAAGAGATATATAAGAGATAAGAGATATATAAGAGATATATAAGAGATATATAAGAGATATATAAGAGATATATAAGAGATATATAAGAGATATATAAGAGATATATAAGAGATATATAAGAGATATATAAGAGATACATAAGAGATACATAAGAGATACATAAGAGATACATAAGAGATACATAAGAGATACATAAGAGATACATAAGAGATACATAAGAGATACATAAGAGATACATAAGAGATATATAAGAGATATATAAGAGATATATAAGAGATATATAAGAGATACATAAGAGATACATAAGAGATACATAAGAGATACATAAGAGATATATAAGAGATATATAAGAGATATATAAGAGATATATAAGAGATATATAAGAGATATATAAGAGATATATAAGAGATACATAAGAGATACATAAGAGATACATAAGAGATACATAAGAGATACATAAGAGATACATAAGAGATATATAAGAGATATATAAGAGATACATAAGAGATACATAAGAGATATATAAGAGATAAGAGATATATAAGAGATATATAAGAGATATATAAGAGATATATAAGAGATATATAAGAGATATATAAGAGATACATAAGAGATACATAAGAGATACATAAGAGATATATAAGAGATATATAAGAGATATATAAGAGATATATAAGAGATATATAAGAGATACATAAGAGATACATAAGAGATACATAAGAGATATATAAGAGATATATAAGAGATAAGAGATATATAAGAGATATATAAGAGATATGTGAGGTTAGCAAACTGACCGTAAATCTGTAATTATTATATTTTATTAGGTGTAGTGATTAATGTACTATTTTAGTCCGTCTGTACCCTCTTATTCTCCATAGATGTTTCTATCCCCCAAATCTGTGTGTAGTTCCAGATCATATATTATGAGGCTGTATAATCCTACCAGAAATGTAATGTCTGTATTTCCCAGGACTTTATTCATACAGGAAAGAGATAGCAGAGGAACCATCTCCACAGGGGGGTTTACAATTCTTTGTAAACCTCTGGGCTCTAGCAGACTTTGTGGAACCAGGCACCACAGGGGGTGATCAAATGCCCCTGCTTTCAACAGGAAGGTTGTCCACAGGGGGTGATCACCACATAATGTAATCAGACTGTGTTTTGTATCTTGTGTTGACACTGCATCTGCATATCCTGGCTACTTCCAGACTTACTGGAACTGACCCAGCAGGGGGGGGCTGCAGCAGATGGCCAGCTGGATATTACCTGGGGGGATGTGTCTGATGCTTGAATCCACCAATCAGGAACTTGGGCAACCCCACAGATGATGCGATCACCGTGGGAAATTGGAAGTTTTTAAAATGACTTGTACACCTGCCAGCTCCTCATGTTAGTCGCAATCCTGGCTAGAGGTGATACTCTGCCACTGGACCTTGTGAGCGCATCGTTTGCCTGGGGGGGGGCATCCTACATAGGCTCTGGTGTGGAGCGTCCGGTGCTGTGTGGATTCGCACAGGTTTCTGCTGTCACTGCTGGGTGGACTAAGTGATAGTTTCGTTATTTGGACTGAAATGCTACTAGGACTTTGCTACCCGGATGTTTGTATGCTACCATTTGAATCTTTTTCCTGTCTTCGTCTACTTTCGTGTGCTGTGATAAAAATAAACCATATTTTGGTTTCATCTGCTCGGTGTCTGAGAGATTGAAGAACTCGTATCCTCACAAGATATATAAGAGATATATAAGAGATATACAAGAGATATATAAGAGATATATAAGAGATATATAAGAGATATATAAAAGATATATAAGAGATATATAAGAGATATATAAGAGATATATAAGAGATATATAAGAGATATATAAGAGATACATAAGAGATACATAAGAGATACATAAGAGATACATAAGAGATACATAAGAGATACATAAGAGATACATAAGAGATATATAAGAGATACATAAGAGATACATAAGAGATAAATAAGAGATACATAAGAGATATATAAGAGATAAGAGATATATAAGAGATATATAAGAGATATATAAGAGATATATAAGAGATATATAAGAGATATATAAGAGATAAGAGATATATAATAGATATATAAGAGATATATAAGAGATATATAAGAGATATATAAGAGATATATAAGAGATATATAAGAGATACGAGATAAGAGATATATAAGAGATATATAAGAGATAAGAGATATATAAGAGATAAGAGATATATAAGAGATATATAAGAGATATATAAGAGATATATAAGAGATATATAAGAGATATATAAGAGATAAGAGATATATAATAGATATATAATAGATATATAAGAGATATATAAGAGATATATAAGAGATATATAAGAGATATATAAGAGATAAGAGATAAGAGATATATAAGAGATATATAAGAGATAAGAGATAAGAGATAAGAGATAAGAGATATATAAGAGATATATAAGAGATATATAAGAGATATATAAGAGATAAGAGATAAGAGATATATAAGAGATATATAAGAGATATATAAGAGATATATAAGAGATATAAGAGATACATAAGAGATACATAGGAGATATATAAGAGATATATAAGAGATATATAAGAGATATATAAGAGATACATAAGAGATACATAAGAGATACATAAGAGATACATAAGAGATATATAAGAGATACATAAGAGATACATAAGAGATACATAAGAGATATATAAGAGATAAGAGATATATAAGAGATATATAAGAGATATATAAGAGATATATAAGAGATATATAAGAGATATATAAGAGATATATAAGAGATAAGAGATATATAATAGATATATAAGAGATATATAAGAGATATATAAGAGATAAGAGATAAGAGATATATAAGAGATATATAAGAGATAAGATATAAGAGATAAGAGATATATAAGAGATATATAAGAGATATATAAGAGATATATAAGAGATAAGAGATAAGAGATATATAAGAGATATATAAGAGATATATAAGAGATATAAGAGATACATAAGAGATACATAGGAGATATATAAGAGATATATAAGAGATATATAAGAGATATATAAGAGATATATAAGAGATATATAAGAGATATATAAGAGATATATAAGAGATATAAAAGAGATACATAAGAGATATATAAGAGATATATAGGAGATATATAAGAGATATATAAGAGATATATAAGAGATATATAAGAGATATATAGGAGATATATAGGAGATATATAAGAGATATATAAGAGATATATAAGAGATATATAAGAGATACATAAGAGATACATAAGAGATACATAAGAGATATATAAGAGATATATAAGAGATAAGAGATATATAAGAGATATATAAGAGATATGTGAGGTTAGCAAACTGACCGTAAATCTGTAATTATTATATTTTATTAGGTGTAGTGATTAATGTACTATTTTAGTCCGTCTGTACCCTCTTATTCTCCATAGATGTTTCTATCCCCCAAATCTGTGTGTAGTTCCAGATCATATATTATGAGGCTGTATAATCCTACCAGAAATGTAATGTCTGTATTTCCCAGGACTTTATTCATACAGGAAAGAGATAGCAGAGGAACCATCTCCACAGGGGGGTTTACAATTCTTTGTAAACCTCTGGGCTCTAGCAGACTTTGTGGAACCAGGCACCACAGGGGGTGATCAAATGCCCCTGCTTTCAACAGGAAGGTTGTCCACAGGGGGTGATCACCACATAATGTAATCAGACTGTGTTTTGTATCTTGTGTTGACACTGCATCTGCATATCCTGGCTACTTCCAGACTTACTGGAACTGACCCAGCAGGGGGGGGCTGCAGCAGATGGCCAGCTGGATATTACCTGGGGGGATGTGTCTGATGCTTGAATCCACCAATCAGGAACTTGGGCAACCCCACAGATGATGCGATCACCGTGGGAAATTGGAAGTTTTTAAAATGACTTGTACACCTGCCAGCTCCTCATGTTAGTCGCAATCCTGGCTAGAGGTGATACTCTGCCACTGGACCTTGTGAGCGCATCGTTTGCCTGGGGGGGGGCATCCTACATAGGCTCTGGTGTGGAGCGTCCGGTGCTGTGTGGATTCGCACAGATTTCTGCTGTCACTGCTGGGTGGACTAAGTGATAGTTTCGTTATTTGGACTGAAATGCTACCAGGACTTTGCTACCCGGATGTTTGTATGCTACCATTTGAATCTTTTTCCTGTCTTCGTCTACTTTCGTGTGCTGTGAAAAAAATAAACCATATTTTGGTTTCATCTGCTCGGTGTCTGAGAGATTGAAGAACTCGTATCCTCACGAGATATATAAGAGATATATAAGAGATATATAAGAGATATATAAGAGATATATAAGAGATATATAAGAGATATATAAGAGATATATAAGAGATATATAAGAGATATATAAGAGATATATAAGAGATACATAAGAGATACATAAGAGATACATAAGAGATACATAAGAGATACATAAGAGATACATAAGAGATACATAAGAGATACATAAGAGATACATAAGAGATACATAAGAGATACATAAGAGATAAATAAGAGATACATAAGAGATATATAAGAGATAAGAGATATATAAGAGATATATAAGAGATATATAAGAGATATATAAGAGATATATAAGAGATAAGAGATATATAATAGATATATAAGAGATATATAAGAGATATATAAGAGATATATAAGAGATATATAAGAGATATATAAGAGATAAGAGATAAGAGATATATAAGAGATATATAAGAGATAAGAGATATATAAGAGATATATAATAGATATATAAGAGATATATAAGAGATATATAAGAGATATATAAGAGATAAGAGATATATAATAGATATATAAGAGATATATAAGAGATATATAAGAGATATATAAGAGATATATAAGAGATATATAAGAGATAAGAGATAAGAGATATATAAGAGATATATAAGAGATAAGAGATAAGAGATAAGAGATATATAAGAGATATATAAGAGATATATAAGAGATATATAAGAGATAAGAGATAAGAGATATATAAGAGATATATAAGAGATATATAAGAGATATATAAGAGATATATAAGAGATATAAGAGATACATAAGAGATACATAGGAGATATATAAGAGATATATAAGAGATATATAAGAGATATATAAGAGATACATAAGAGATACATAAGAGATACATAAGAGATACATAAGATATATATAAGAGATACATAAGAGATACATAAGAGATACATAAGAGATATATAAGAGATAAGAGATATATAAGAGATATATAAGAGATATATAAGAGATATATAAGAGATATATAAGAGATATATAAGAGATATATAAGAGATAAGAGATATATAATAGATATATAAGAGATATATAAGAGATATATAAGAGATAAGAGATAAGAGATATATAAGAGATATATAAGAGATAAGAGATAAGAGATATATAAGAGATATATAAGAGATATATAAGAGATAAGAGATAAGAGATATATAAGAGATATATAAGAGATATATAAGAGATATAAGAGATACATAAGAGATACATAGGAGATATATAAGAGATATATAAGAGATATATAAGAGATATATAAGAGATATATAAGAGATATATAAGAGATATAAAAGAGATACATAAGAGATATATAAGAGATATATAGGAGATATATAAGAGATATATAAGAGATATATAAGAGATATATAAGAGATATATAAGAGATATATAGGAGATATATAGGAGATATATAGGAGATAAGAGATATATAAGAGATATATAAGAGATATATAAGAGATATATAAGAGATATATAAGAGATACATAAGAGATAAGAGATATATAAGAGATATATAAGAGATATAGAGATATATAAGAGATATATAAGAGATATATAAGAGATATAGGAGATATATAAGAGATAAGAGATAAGAGATATATAAGAGATATATAAGAGATATATAAGAGATATATAAGAGATAAGAGATATATAAGAGATATATAAGAGATATATAAGAGATATATAAGAGATATATAAGAGATATATAAGAGATAGAGATATATAAGAGATATAGAGATATATAAAAGATATATAAGAGATACATAAGAGATATAGGAGATATATAAGAGATATATAAGAGATAAGAGATATATAAGAGATATATAAGAGATATATAAGAGATATATAAGAGATAAGAGATAAGAGATAAGAGATATATAAGAGATATATAAGAGATATATAAGATATATAGGAGATATATAAGAGATATATAAGAGATATATAAGATATATATAAGAGATACATAAGAGATACATAAGAGATATAGGAGATATATAAGAGATATATAAGAGATATATTAGAGATATATAGGAGATAAGAGATATATAAGAGATATATAAGAGATATATAAGAGATATACAAGAGATATATAAGAGATATATAAGAGATATATAAGCGATAAGAGATATATAAGAGATATATAAGATATATAAGAGATATATAAGAGATATATAAGAGATATATAAGAGATATATTAGAGATATATTAGAGATACATAAGAGATACATAAGAGATACATAAGAGATACATAAGAGATACATAAGAGATATATAAGAGATACATAAGAGATATATAAGAGATATATAAGAGATATATAAGAGATATATAAGAGATATATAAGAGATAAGAGATATATAAGAGATATATAAGAGATATATAAGAGATATATAAGAGATATATAAGAGATATATAAGAGATATATAAGAGATAAGAGATATATAAGAGATATATAAGAGATATATAAGAGATATATAAGAGATATATAAGAGATATAAGAGATACATAAGAGATACATAGGAGATATATAAGAGATATATAAGAGATATATAAGAGATACATAATAGATATAGGAGATATATAAGAGATATATAAGAGATAAGAGATATATAAGAGATACATAAGAGATATATAAGAGATATATTAGAGATATATAGGAGATAAGAGATATATAAGAGATATATAAGAGATACATAAGAGATATATAAGAGATATATTAGAGATATATAGGAGATAAGAGATATATAAGAGATATATAAGAGATATATAAGAGATATATAAGAGATATAAAAGAGATATAAAAGAGATATAAAAGAGATACATAAGAGATATATAAGAGATATATAGGAGATATATAAGAGATATATAAGAGATATATAAGAGATATATAAGAGATATATAAGAGATATATAAGAGATATATAAGAGATATATAGGAGATATATAGGAGATAAGAGATATATAAGAGATATATAAGAGATATATAAGAGATATATAAGAGATACATAAGAGATAAGAGATATATAAGAGATATATAAGAGATATAGAGATATATAAGAGATATATAAGAGATATATAAGAGATATAGGAGATATATAAGAGATAAGAGATATATAAGAGATATATAAGAGATATATAAGAGATATATAAGAGATAAGAGATATATAAGAGATATATAAGAGATATATAAGAGATATATAAGAGATATATAAGAGATATATAAGAGATATATAAGAGATATATAAGAGATATATAAGAGATAGAGATATATAAGAGATATAGAGATATATAAGAGATATATAAGAGATACATAAGAGATATAGGAGATATATAAGAGATATATAAGAGATAAGAGATATATAAGAGATATATAAGAGATATATAAGAGATATATAAGAGATATATAAGAGATATAAGAGATACATAAGAGATACATAGGAGATATATAAGAGATATATAAGAGATATATAAGAGATATATAAGAGATATATAAGAGATATATAAGAGATATATAAGAGATACATAAGAGATATAGGAGATATATAAGAGATATATAAGAGATAAGAGCTATATAAGAGACACATAAGAGATATATAAGAGATATATTAGAGATATATAGGAGATAAGAGATATATAAGAGATATATAAGAGATACATAAGAGATATATAAGAGATATATTAGAGATATATAGGAGATAAGAGATATATAAGAGATATATAAGAGATATATAAGAGATATATAAGAGATATATAAGAGATATAAAAGAGATATAAAAGAGATACATAAGAGATATATAAGAGATATATAGGAGATATATAAGAGATATATAAGAGATATATAAGAGATATATAAGAGATATATAAGAGATATATAAGAGATATATAAGAGATATATAGGAGATATATAGGAGATAAGAGATATATAAGAGATATATAAGAGATATATAAGAGATATATAAGAGATATATAAGATATATAGGAGATATATAAGAGATATATAAGAGATATATAAGATATATATAAGAGATACATAAGAGATATAGGAGATATATAAGAGATATATAAGAGATATATTAGAGATATATAGGAGATAAGAGATATATAAGAGATATATAAGAGATATATAAGAGATATATAAGAGATATATAGGAGATAAGAGATATATAAGAGATATATAAGAGATATATAAGAGATATATAAGAGATATATAGGAGATAAGAGATATATAAGAGATATATAAGAGATATATAAGAGATATATAAGAGATATATAAGAGATATATAAGCGATAAGAGATATATAAGAGATATATAAGAGATATATAAGAGATATATACAGTCGGGCAAAAAAGTATTTAGTCAGCCACCAATTGTGCAAGTTCTCCCACTTAAAAAGATGAGAGAGGCCTGTAATTTTCATCATAGGTATACCTCAACTATGAGAGACAAAATGAGGAAAAAAAATCCAGAAAATGACATTGTCTGATTTTTAAAGAATTTATTTGCAAATTATGGTGGAAAATAAGTATTTGGTCAATAACAAAAGTTCATCTCAGTACTTTGTTATATACCCTTTGTTGGCAATGACAGAGGTCAAACGTTTTCTGTAAGTCTTCACAAGGTTTTCACAAACTGTTGCTGGTATTTTGGCCCATTCCTCCATGCAGATCTCCTCTAGAGCAGTGATGTTTTGGGGCTGTCGCTGGGCAACACGGACTTTCAACTCCCTCCAAAGATTTTCTATGGGGTTGAGATCTGGAGACTGGCTCGGCCACTCCAGGACCTTGAAATGCTTCTTACGAAGCCACTCCTTTGTTACCCGGGCAGTGTGTTTGGGATCGTTGTCATGCTGAAAGACCCAGCCACGTTTCATCTTCAATGCCCTTGCTGATGGAAGGAGGTTTTCACTCAAAATCTGACGATACATGGCCCCATTCATTCTTTCCTTTACACGGAGCAGTCGTCCTGTTCCCTTTGCAGAAAAACAGCCCCAAAGCATGATGTTTCCACCCCCATGCTTTACAGTAGATATGGTGTTCTTTGGATGCAACTCAGCATTCTTTCTCCTCCAAACACGACGAGTAGAGTTGTTACCAAAAAGTTCTATTTTGGTTTCATCTGACCATATGACATTCTCCCAATCCTCTTCTGGATCATCCAAATGCTCTCTAGCAAACTTCAGACGGGCCTGCACATGTACTGCCTTTAGCAGGGGGACACGTCTGGCACTGCAGGATTTGAGTCCCTGGCGGCGTAGTGTGTTACTGATGGTAGCCTTTGTTACTTTGGTCCCAGCTCTCAGCAGGTCATTCACTAGGTCCCCCCGTGTGGTTCTGGGATTTTTGATCACCGTTCTTGTGATCATTTTGACCCCACGGGGTGAGATCTTGCGGGGAGCCCCAGATCGAGGGAGACTATCAGTGGTCTTGTATGCCTTCCATTTCCTAATAATTGCTCCCACAGTTGATTTCTTCACACCAAGCTGCTTACCTATTGCAGATTCAGTCTTCCCAGCCTGGTGCAGGTCTACAATTTTGTTTCTGGTGTCCTTTGACAGCTCTTTGCTCTTGGCCATAGTGGAGTTTGGAGTGTGACTGTTTGAAGTGTTGGACAGGTGTCTTTTATATAGATAAAGAGTTCAAACAGGTGTCATTAATACAGGTAATGAGTGGAGGACAGAGGAGCCTCTTACAGAAGAAGTTACAGGTCTGTGAGAGCAAGAAATCTTGCTTGTTTGTTTTTGACCAAATACTTATTTTCCACCATAATTTGCAAATAAATT
Source organism: Crinia signifera (assembly GCF_055691185.1). NCBI lineage: Eukaryota > Metazoa > Chordata > Amphibia > Anura > Myobatrachidae > Crinia > Crinia signifera. The sequence goes on along the minus strand of NC_139228.1, from coordinate 33,270,111 downwards.
CTTTAAAAATCAGACAATGTCATTTTCTGGATTTTTTTTCCTCATTTTGTCTCTCATAGTTGAGGTATACCTATGATGAAAATTACAGGCCTCTCTCATCTTTTTAAGTGGGAGAACTTGCACAATTGGTGGCTGACTAAATACTTTTTTGCCCGACTGTAAGAGATATATAAGAGATATATAAGAGATATAGAGATACATAAGAGATATATAAGAGATATATAAGAGATATATAAGAGATATATAGGAGATATATAAGAGATATATAAGAGATATATAAGAGATATATAAGAGATATATAAGAGATATATAAGAGATATATAAGAGATATATAAGAGATATATAGGAGATATATAAGAGATATAGAGATACATAAGAGATATAGGAGATATATAAGAGATATATAAGAGATACATAAGAGATACATAAGAGATACATAAGAGATACATAAGAGATACATAAGAGATACATAAGAGATACATAAGAGATACATAAGAGATACATAAGAGATACATAAGAGATACATAAGAGATATATAAGAGATATATAAGAGTCATATAAGAGCTATATAAGAGATATATAAGAGATATATAAGAGATATATAAGAGATAAGAGATATATAAGAGATATATAAGAGATAAGAGATATATAAGAGATATATAAGAGATATATAAGAGATATATAAGAGATATATAAGAGATATATAAGAGATATATAAGAGATACATAAGAGATACATAAGAGATACATAAGAGATACATAAGAGATACATAAGAGATACATAAGAGATACATAAGAGATATATAAGAGATATATAAGAGATATATAAGAGATACATAAGAGATACATAAGAGATACATAAGAGATACATAAGAGATACATAAGAGATATATAAGAGATACATAAGAGATATATAAGAGATATATAAGAGATAAGAGATATATAAGAGATATATAAGAGATATATAAGAGTCATATAAGAGCTATATAAGAGATATATAAGAGATATATAAGAGATATATAAGAGATAAGAGATATATAAGAGATATATAAGAGATATATAAGAGATAAGAGATATATAAGAGATATATAAGAGATATATAAGAGATATATAAGAGATATATAAGAGATACATAAGAGATACATAAGAGATACATAAGAGATACATAAGAGATACATAAGAGATACATAAGAGATACATAAGAGATATATAAGAGATATATAAGAGATATATAAGAGATACATAAGAGATACATAAGAGATACATAAGAGATACATAAGAGATATATAAGAGATACATAAGAGATATATAAGAGATATATAAGAGATATATAAGAGATAAGAGATATATAAGAGATATATAAGAGATATATAAGAGATATATAAGAGATATATAAGAGATATATAAGAGATATATAAGAGATATATAAGAGATATATAAGAGATACATAAGAGATACATAAGAGATACATAAGAGATACATAAGAGATACATAAGAGATATATAAGAGATACATAAGAGATACATAAGAGATACATAAGAGATACATAAGAGATAAGAGATATATAAGAGATATATAAGAGATATATAAGAGATATATAAGAGATACATAAGAGATACATAAGAGATACATAAGAGATACATAAGAGATACATAAGAGATATATAAGAGATATATAAGAGATATATAAGAGATATATAAGAGATATATAAGAGATATATAAGAGATACATAAGAGATACATAAGAGATACATAAGAGATATATAAGAGATATATAAGAGATAAGAGATATATAAGAGATATATAAGAGATATGTGAGGTTAGCAAACTGACCGTAAATCTGTAATTATTATATTTTATTAGGTGTAGTGATTAATGTACTATTTTAGTCCGTCTGTACCCTCTTATTCTCCATAGATGTTTCTATCCCCCAAATCTGTGTGTAGTTCCAGATCATATATTATGAGGCTGTATAATCCTACCAGAAATGTAATGTCTGTATTTCCCAGGACTTTATTCATACAGGAAAGAGATAGCAGAGGAACCATCTCCACAGGGGGGTTTACAATTCTTTGTAAACCTCTGGGCTCTAGCAGACTTTGTGGAACCAGGCACCACAGGGGGTGATCAAATGCCCCTGCTTTCAACAGGAAGGTTGTCCACAGGGGGTGATCACCACATAATGTAATCAGACTGTGTTTTGTATCTTGTGTTGACACTGCATCTGCATATCCTGGCTACTTCCAGACTTACTGGAACTGACCCAGCAGGGGGGGGGGGCTGCAGCAGATGGCCAGCTGGATATTACCTGGGGGGATGTGTCTGATGCTTGAATCCACCAATCAGGAACTTGGGCAACCCCACAGATGATGCGATCACCGTGGGAAATTGGAAGTTTTTAAAATGACTTGTACACCTGCCAGCTCCTCATGTTAGTCGCAATCCTGGCTAGAGGTGATACTCTGCCACTGGACCTTGTGAGCGCATCGTTTGCCTGGGGGGGGGGCATCCTACATAGGCTCTGGTGTGGAGTGTCCGGTGCTGTGTGGATTCGCACAGGTTTCTGCTGTCACTGCTGGGTGGACTAAGTGATAGTTTCGTTATTTGGACTGAAATGCTACCAGGACTTTGCTACCCGGATGTTTGTATGCTACCATTTGAATCTTTTTCCTGTCTTCGTCTACTTTCGTGTGCTGTGATAAAAATAAACCATATTTTGGTTTCATCTGCTCGGTGTCTGAGAGATTGAAGAACTCGTATCCTCACAAGATATATAAGAGATATATAAGAGATATATAAGAGATATATAAGAGATATATAAGAGATATATAAGAGATATATAAGAGATATATAAGAGATATATAAGAGATATATAAGAGATATATAAGAGATATATAAGAGATATATAAGAGATACATAAGAGATACATAAGAGATACATAAGAGATACATAAGAGATACATAAGAGATATATAAGAGATACATAAGAGATACATAAGAGATACATAAGAGATATATAAGAGATAAGAGATATATAAGAGATATATAAGAGATATATAAGAGATATATAAGAGATATATAAGAGATATATAAGAGATAAGAGATATATAATAGATATATAATAGATATATAAGAGATATATAAGAGATATATAAGAGATATATAAGAGATATATAAGAGATATATAAGAGATAAGAGATATATAAGAGATATATAAGAGATAAGAGATAAGAGATAAGAGATATATAAGAGATATATAAGAGATATATAAGAGATATATAAGAGATAAGAGATAAGAGATATATAAGAGATATATAGGAGATATAAGAGATACATAAGAGATACATAGGAGATATATAAGAGATATATAAGAGATACATAAGAGATACATAAGAGATACATAAGAGATACATAAGAGATATATAAGAGATATATAAGAGATACATAAGAGATACATAAGAGATACATAAGAGATACATAAGAGATAAGAGATATATAAGAGATATATAAGAGATATATAAGAGATATATAAGAGATATATAAGAGATATATAAGAGATATATAAGAGATAAGAGATATATAATAGATATATAAGAGATATATAAGAGATATATAAGAGATATATAAGAGATAAGAGATAAGAGATATATAAGAGATATATAAGAGATAAGAGATAAGAGATATATAAGAGATATATAAGAGATATATAAGAGATAAGAGATAAGAGATATATAAGAGATATATAAGAGATATATAAGAGATATATAAGAGATATAAGAGATACATAAGAGATACATAGGAGATATATAAGAGATATATAAGAGATATATAAGAGATATATAAGAGATACATAAGAGATATAGGAGATATATAAGAGATATATAAGAGATAAGAGATATATAAGAGATACATAAGAGATATATAAGAGATATATTAGAGATATATAGGAGATAAGAGATATATAAGAGATATATAAGAGATATATAAGAGATATATAAGAGATATATAAGAGATATATAAGAGATATATAAGAGATATAAGAGATATATAAGAGATACATAAGAGATATATAAGAGATATATAGGAGATAAGAGATATATAAGAGATATATAAGAGATATATAAGAGATACATAAGAGATATATAAGCGATAAGAGATATATAAGAGATATATAAGAGATATATAAGAGATATATAAGAGATATATAAGAGATATATAAGAGATATATAAGAGATATATAAGAGATATAGAGATATATAAGATATATATAAGAGATATATAAGAGATACATAAGAGATATATAAGCGATAAGAGATATATAAGAGATATATAAGAGATATATAAGAGATAAGAGATATATAAGAGATATATAAGAGATATATAAGAGATATATAAGAGATATATAAGAGATATATAAGAGATATATAAGAGATATATAAGAGATACATAAGAGATACATAAGAGATATATTAGAGATATATAAGAGATATAGAGATATATAAGAGATATATAAGAGATATATTAGAGATATATAAGAGATATAGAGATATATAAGAGATATAGGAGATATATAAGAGATATATAAGAGATAAGAGATATATAAGAGATATATAAGAGATATATAAGAGATATATAAGCGATAAGAGATATATAAGAGATATATAAGAGATATATAAGAGATATATAAGAGATATATAAGAGATACATAAGAGATACATAAGAGATACATAAGAGATATATAAGCGATAAGAGATATATAAGAGATATATAAGAGATATATAAGAGATATAGGAGATATATAAGAGATATATAAGAGATATATAAGAGATATAGAGATATATAAGAGATATAGAGATATATAAGAGATATATAAGAGATACATAAGAGATATAGGAGATATATAAGAGATATATAAGAGATATATAAGAGATAAGAGATATATAAGAGATATATAAGAAATATATAAGAGATATATAAGAGATATATAAGAGATATATAAGAGATATAGAGATATATAAGAGATATATAAGAGATATATAAGAGATAAGAGATATATAAGAGATATATAAGAGATATATAAGAGATATATAAGAGATATATAAGAGATATATAAGAGATATATAAGAGATATATAAGAGATATATAAGAGATATATAAGAGATATATAAGAGATATATAAGAGATATATAAGCGATAAGAGATATATAAGCGATATATAAGAGATATATAAGATGTATAAGAGATACATAAGAGATACATAAGAGATATATAAGCGATAAGAGATATATAAGAGATATATAAGAAATATATAAGAGATATATAAGAAATATATAAGAGATATATAAGAGATATATAAGAGATATATAAGAGATATATAAGAGATATATAAGAGATATATAAGCGATAAGAGATATATAAGCGATATATAAGAGATATATAAGAGATATATAAGAGATATATAAGAGATATATAAGAGATATATAAGAGATACATAAGAGATACATAAGAGATATATAAGCGATAAGAGATATATAAGAGATATATAAGAGATATAGAGATATATAAGAGATATATAAGAGATATATAAGAGATATAGGAGATATATAAGAGATATATAAGAGATAAGAGATAAGAGATATATAAGAGATATATAAGAGATATATAAGAGATATATAAGAGATATAGAGATATATAAGAGATATAGAGATATATAAGAGATACATAAGAGATATAGGAGATATATAAGAGATATATAAGAGATAAGAGATATATAAGATATATATAAGAGATATATAAGAGATATATAAGAGATATATAAGAGATATATAAGCGATAAGAGATATATAAGCGATATATAAGAGATACATAAGAGATATATAAGCGATAAGAGATATATAAGAGATATATAAGAGATATATAAGAGATATATAAGAGATATATAAGAGATATATAAGAGATAGAGATATATAAGAGATATATAAGAGATATATAAGAGATAAGAGATATATGAGATATATAAGAGATAAGAGATATATAAGAGATATATAAGAGATATATAAGAGATATATAAGAGATATATAAGAGATATATAAGAGATATATAAGAGATATATAAGAGATATATAAGAGATATATAAGATATATATAAGAGACAAGAGATATATAAGAGATATATAAGAGATATATAAGAGATATATAAGAGATATATAAGAGATATAGAGATATATAAGAGATTTATAAGAGATATAGGAGATATATAAGAGATATATAAGAGATAAGAGATATATAAGAGATATATGAGATATATAAGAGATATATAAGAGATATAGGGATATATAAGAGATATAGAGATATATAAGAGATATATAAGAGATACATAAGAGATACATAAGAGATATAGGAGATATATAAGAGATATATAAGAGATAAGAGATATATAAGAGATATATAAGAGATATATAAGAGATATATAAGAGATATATAAGAGATAAGAGATAAGAGATATATAAGAGATATATAAGAGATACATAAGAGATACATAAGAGATATAGGAGATATATAAGAGATATATAAGAGATATATTAGAGATATATAGGAGATAAGAGATATATAAGAGATATATAAGAGATATATAAGAGATATATAGGAGATAAGAGATATATAAGAGATATATAAGAGATATATAAGAGATATATAAGAGATATATAGGAGATAAGAGATATATAAGAGATATATAAGAGATATATAAGAGATATATAAGAGATACATAAGAGATATATAAGCGATAAGAGATATATAAGAGATATATAAGAGATATATAAGAGATATATAAGAGATATATAAGAGATATATAGGAGATATATAAGAGATATAGAGATACATAAGAGATATAGGAGATATATAAGAGATATATAAGAGATATATAAGAGATATATAAGAGATATATAAGAGATATATAGGAGATATATAAGAGATATATAAGAGATATAGAGATATATAAGAGATATATAAGAGATATAGAGATATATAAGAGATATATAAGCGATAAGAGATATATAAGAGATATATAAGAGATATATAAGAGATATATAAGATATATATAAGAGATATATAAGAGATATATAAGAGATATATAAGAGATATATAAGAGATATATAAGAGATACATAAGAGATACATAAGAGATACAGGAGATATATATAAGAGATATATAAGAGATATATAAGAGACATATAAGAGATATATAAGAGATATATAAGAGATATATAAGAGATACATAAGAGATACATAAGAGATACATAAGAGATACAGGAGATATATAAGAGATATATAAGAGATAAATAAGAGATATATAAGAGATATATAAGAGATATATAAGCGATAAGAGATATATAAGCGATATATAAGAGATATATAAGAGATACATAAGAGATACATAAGAGATATATAAGCGATAAGAGATATATAAGAGATATATAAGAGATATATAAGAGATATATAAGAGATATATAAGAGATATATAAGAGATATATAAGAGATATAGGAGATATATAAGAGATATATAAGAGATATATAAGATATATAGGAGATATATAAGAGATATATAAGAGATAAGAGATATATAAGAGATATATAAGAGATATATAAGAGATATATAAGAGATATATAAGAGATATAGAGATATATAAGAGATATAGAGATATATAAGAGATATATAAGAGATACATAAGAGATATAGGAGATATATAAGAGATATATAAGAGATAAGAGATATATAAGAGATATATAAGAGATATATAAGAGATACATAAGATATATAGGAGATATATAAGAGATATATAAGAGATATATAAGATATATATAAGAGATACATAAGAGATATAGGAGATATATAAGAGATATATTAGAGATATATAGGAGATAAGAGATATATAAGAGATATATAAGAGATATATAAGAGATATATAAGAGATATATAAGAGATATATAAGAGATATATAAGAGATATATAGGAGATAAGAGATATATAAGAGATATATAAGAGATATATAAGAGATATATAAGAGATATATAGGAGATAAGAGATATATAAGAGATATATAAGAGATATATAAGAGATATATGAGAGATATATAAGAGATATATAAGAGATACATAAGAGATATATAAGCGATAAGAGATATATAAGAGATATATAAGAGATATATAAGAGATATAAGAGATATATAAGAGATATATAAGAGATACATAAGAGATACATAAGAGATATATAAGCGATAAGAGATATATAAGAGATATATAAGAGATATATAAGAGATATATAAGAGATATATAAGAGATATATAAGAGATATATAAGAGATATATAAGAGATATATAAGAGATATATAAGCGATAAGAGATATATAAGAGATATATAAGAGATATATAAGAGATATATAAGAGATATATAAGAGATATATAAGAGATATATAAGAGATATATAAGAGATATATAAGAGATACATAAGAGATATATAAGCGATAAGAGATATATAAGAGATATATAAGAGATATATAAGAGATATATAAGAGATATATAAGAGATACATAAGAGATATATAAGCGATAAGAGATATATAAGAGATATATAAGAGATATATAAGAGATATATAGGAGATATATAGGAGATATATAAGAGATATATAAGAGATATAGAGATATATAAGAGATATATAAGAGATATATAAGAGATATATAAGCGATAAGAGATATATATATAAGAAATATATAAGTGATATATAAGAGATATATAAGAGATATATAAGAGATATATAAGAGATATATAAGAGATATATAAGAGATATATAAGAGATATATAAGCGATAAGAGATATATATAAGAGATATATAAGAGATATATAAGAGATATATAAGAGATATATAAGAGATATATAAGAGATATATAAGAGATACATAAGAGATACATAAGAGATACATAAGAGATACATAAGAGATACATAAGAGATATATAAGAGATATATAAGAGATATATAAGAGATATATAAGCGATAAGAGATATATAAGAGATATATAAGAGATATATAAGAGATATATAAGAGATATATAAGAGATATATAAGAGATATATAAGAGATATATAAGAGATATATAAGAGATACATAAGAGATACATAAGAGATACATAAGAGATACATAAGAGATATATAAGAGATACATAAGAGATACATAAGAGATACATAAGAGATACATAAGAGATACATAAGAGATATATAAGAGATACATAAGAGATATAGGAGATATATAAGAGATATATAAGAGATACATAAGAGATATATAAGAGATAAGAGATATATAAGAGATATATAAGAGATACATAAGAGATACAGGAGATATATAAGAGATATATAAGAGATATATAAGAGATATATAAGAGATATATAAGAGATATATAAGAGATATATAAGAGATATATAAGAGATACATAAGAGATACATAAGAGATACATAAGAGATACATAAGAGATATATAAGAGATACATAAGAGATACATAAGAGATAAATAAGAGATAAGAGATATATAAGAGATACATAAGAGATACATAAGAGATACATAAGAAATATAGGAGATATATAAGAGATATATAAGAGATATATAAGAGATATATAAGAGATATATAAGAGATATATAAGAGATATATAAGAGATATATAAGAGATATATAAGAGATACATAAGAGATACATAAGAGATACATAAGAGATACATAAGAGATGCATAAGAGATATATAAGATATATATATATATATATATATATAAGAGATATATAGGAGATATATAAGAGATATATAAGAGATATATTAGAGATATATAAGAGATATATAAGAGATATATAAGAGATATATAAGAGATACATAAGAGATACATACGAGATATAGGAGATATATAAGAGATATATAAGAGATATATAAGAGATATATAAGAGATAGAGATATATAAGAGATATTTAAGAGATATATAAGAGATATATAAGAGATAGAGATATATAAGAGATATACAAGAGATATATAGGAAATATATAAGAGATATAGAGATATATAAGAGATATAGAGATATATAAGAGATATATAAGAGATATATAAGAGATATATAGGAGATATATAAGAGATATATCAGAGATATAGAGATATATAAGAGATATATAAGAGATATAGAGATATATAAGAGATATATAAGCGATAAGAGATATATAAGAGATATATAAGAGATATATAAGAGATATATAAGAGATACATAAGAGATATAGGAGATATATAAGAGATAAGAGATATATAAGAGATATATAAGAGATATATAGGAGATATATAAGAGATATGTAAGAGATATATAAGAGATATATATAAGAGATACATAAGAGATATATAAGAGATATATAAGAGATATATAAGAGATATATAAGAGATATATAAGAGATATATAAGAGATATAGAGATATATAAGAGATATAGAGATATATAAGAGATATATAAGAGATATATAGGAGATATATAGGAGATATATAAGAGATATATAAGAGATATATAAGATATATATAAGAGATACATAAGATATACATAAGAGATATAGGAGATATATAAGAGATATATAGGAGATATATAGGAGATATATAAGAGATATATAAGAGATATATAAGAGATATATATAAGAGATACATAAGAGATATATAAGATATATATAAGAGATACATAAGAGATACATAAGAGATACATAAGAGATATAGGAGATATATAAGAGATATATTAGAGATATATAAGAGATATATAAGAGATAGAGATATATAAGAGATATATAAGAGATATATAAGAGATAGAGATATATAAGAGATATATAAGAGATATATAGGAGATATATAAGAGATAGAGATATATAAGAGATATAGAGATATATAAGAGATATATAAGAGATATATAGGAGATATATAAGAGATATATAAGAGATATATAAGAGATATATAAGAGATATATAAGAGATATATAAGAGATATATAAGAGATATATAAGAGATACATAAGAGATACATAAGAGATATAGGAGATATATAAGAGATATATAAGAGATATATAAGAGATATATATGAGATATATAAGAGATATGTAAGAGATATATAAGATATATATATAAGAGATACATAAGAGATATATAAGAGATATATAAGAGATATAGAGATATATAAGAGATATAGAGATATATAAGAGATATAGAGATATATAAGAGATATATAAGAGATATATAGGAGATATATAGGAGATATATAAGAGATATATAAGAGATATATAAGAGATATATAAGAGATACATAAGAGATATAGGAGATATATAAGAGATATATAGGAGATATATAAGAGATATATATGAGATACATAAGAGATATATAAGAAATATATAAGAGATATATAAGAGATACATAAGAGATACATAAGAGATACATAGAAGATATAGGAGATATATAAGAGATATATAAGAGATATATAAGAGATATATAAGAGATAGAGATATATAAGAGATATATAAGAGATATATAAGAGATATATAAGAGATAGAGATATATAAGAGATATATAGGAGATATATAAGAGATAGAGATATATAAGAGATATAGAGATATATAAGAGATATATAAGAGATATATAGGAGATATATAAGAGATATATAAGAGATACATAAGAGATATAGGAGATATATAAGAGATAAGAGATATATAAGAGATATATAGGAGATATATAAGAGATATGTAAGAGATATATAAGAGATATATATAAGAGATACATAAGAGATATATAAGAGATATATAAGAGATATATAAGAGATACATAAGAGATACATAAGAGATACATAAGAGATACATAAGAGATACATAAGAGATATATATGAGACATATAAGAGATATATAAGCGATAAGAGATATATAAGAGATATATAAGAGATATATAAGAGATATATAAGAGATATATAAGAGATATATAAGAGATATATAAGAGATATATAAGAGATATATAAGAGATATATAAGAGATATATAAGAGATATATAAGAGATACATAAGAGATATATAAGAGATATATAAGAGATATATAAGCGATAAGAGATATATAAGAGATATAGGAGATATATAAGAGATATATAAGAGATATATAAGAGATAAGAGATGTATAAGAGATACATAAGAGATACATAAGAGATACATAAGAAATATAGGAGATATATAAGAGATATATAAGAGATATATAAGAGATATATAAGAGATATATAAGAGATATATAAGAGATACATAAGAGATACATAAGAGATACATAAGAGATACATAAGAGATACATAAGAGATACATAAGAGATACATAAGAGATACATAAGAGATACATAAGAGATATAGGAGATATATAAGAGATATATAAGAGATAGAGATATATAAGAGATATATAAGAGATATAAAAGAGATAGAGATATATAAGAGATATATAAGAGATATATAGGAGATATATAAGAGATAGAGATATATAAGAGATATAGAGATATATAAGAGATATATAAGAGATATATAGGAGATATATAAGAGATATATAAGAGATATATAAGAGATATATAAGAGATATATAAGAGATATATAAGAGATATATAAGAGATACATAAGAGATATAGGAGATATATAAGAGATAAGAGATATATAAGAGATATATAAGAGATATATAGGAGATATATAAGAGATATGTAAGAGATATGTAAGAGATATATAAGAGATATATATAAGAGATACATAATAGATATATAAGAGATATATAAGAGATATATAAGATATATATAAGAGATATATAAGAGATATAGAGATATATAAGAGATAGAGATATATAAGAGATATAGAGATATATAAGATATATATAAGAGATATATAAGAGATACATAAGAGATATATAAGCGATAAGAGATATATAAGAGATATATAAGAGATATATAAGAGATAAGAGATATATAAGAGATATATAAGAGATATATAAGAGATATATAAGAGATATATAAGAGATATATAAGAGATATATAAGAGATATATAAGAGATAAGAGATATATAAGAGATATAAGAGATATATAAGAGATATATAAGAGATATAAGAGATATATAAGAGATACATAATAGATATAGGAGATATATAAGAGATATATAAGAGATAAGAGATATATAAGAGATACATAAGAGATATATAAGAGATATATTAGAGATATATAGGAGATAAGAGATATATAAGAGATATATAAGAGATACATAAGAGATATATAAGAGATATATTAGAGATATATAGGAGATAAGAGATATATAAGAGATATATAAGAGATATATAAGAGATATATAAGAGATATAAAAGAGATATAAAAGAGATATAAAAGAGATACATAAGAGATATATAAGAGATATATAGGAGATATATAAGAGATATATAAGAGATATATAAGAGATATATAAGAGATATATAAGAGATATATAAGAGATATATAAGAGATATATAGGAGATATATAGGAGATAAGAGATATATAAGAGATATATAAGAGATATATAAGAGATATATAAGAGATACATAAGAGATAAGAGATATATAAGAGATATATAAGAGATATAGAGATATATAAGAGATATATAAGAGATATATAAGAGATATAGGAGATATATAAGAGATAAGAGATATATAAGAGATATATAAGAGATATATAAGAGATATATAAGAGATAAGAGATATATAAGAGATATATAAGAGATATATAAGAGATATATAAGAGATATATAAGAGATATATAAGAGATATATAAGAGATATATAAGAGATATATAAGAGATAGAGATATATAAGAGATATAGAGATATATAAGAGATATATAAGAGATACATAAGAGATATAGGAGATATATAAGAGATATATAAGAGATAAGAGATATATAAGAGATATATAAGAGATATATAAGAGATATATAAGAGATATATAAGAGATATAAGAGATACATAAGAGATACATAGGAGATATATAAGAGATATATAAGAGATATATAAGAGATATATAAGAGATATATAAGAGATATATAAGAGATACATAAGAGATATAGGAGATATATAAGAGATATATAAGAGATAAGAGATAAGAGATATATAAGAGATATATAAGAGATATATAAGAGATAAGAGATAAGAGATATATAAGAGATATATAAGAGATATATAAGAGATATATAAGAGATATAAGAGATACATAAGAGATACATAGGAGATATATAAGAGATATATAAGAGATATATAAGAGATATATAAGAGATATATAAGAGATATATAAGAGCTATATAAGAGATACATAAGAGATATATAAGAGATATATTAGAGATATATAGGAGATAAGAGATATATAAGAGATATATAAGAGATACATAAGAGATATATAAGAGATATATTAGAGATATATAGGAGATAAGAGATATATAAGAGATATATAAGAGATATATAAGAGATATATAAGAGATATATAAGAGATATAAAAGAGATATAAAAGAGATACATACGAGATATATAAGAGATATATAGGAGATATATAAGAGATATATAAGAGATATATAAGAGATATATAAGAGATATATAAGAGATATATAAGAGATATATAAGAGATATATAGGAGATATATAGGAGATAAGAGATATATAAGAGATATATAAGAGATATATAAGAGATATATAAGAGATATATAAGATATATAGGAGATATATAAGAGATATATAAGAGATATATAAGATATATATAAGAGATACATAAGAGATATAGGAGATATATAAGAGATATATAAGAGATATATTAGAGATATATAGGAGATAAGAGATATATAAGAGATATATAAGAGATATATAAGAGATATATAAGAGATATATAGGAGATAAGAGATATATAAGAGATATATAAGAGATATATAAGAGATATATAAGAGATATATAGGAGATAAGAGATATATAAGAGATATATAAGAGATATATAAGAGATATATAAGAGATATATAAGAGATATATAAGCGATAAGAGATATATAAGAGATATATAAGAGATATATAAGAGATATATACAGTAAGAGATATATAAGAGATATATAAGAGATATAGAGATACATAAGAGATATATAAGAGATATATAAGAGATATATAAGAGATATATAGGAGATATATAAGAGATATATAAGAGATATATAAGAGATATATAAGAGATATATAAGAGATATATAAGAGATATATAAGAGATATATAAGAGATATATAGGAGATATATAAGAGATATAGAGATACATAAGAGATATAGGAGATATATAAGAGATATATAAGAGATACATAAGAGATACATAAGAGATACATAAGAGATACATAAGAGATACATAAGAGATACATAAGAGATACATAAGAAATATATAAGAGATATATAAGAGATATATAAGAGATACATAAGAGATACATAAGAGATACATAAGAGATACATAAGAGATACATAAGAGATATATAAGAGATACATAAGAGATATATAAGAGATATATAAGAGATAAGAGATATATAAGAGATATATAAGAGATATATAAGAGTCATATAAGAGCTATATAAGAGATATATAAGAGATATATAAGAGATATATAAGAGATAAGAGATATATAAGAGATATATAAGAGATATATAAGAGATAAGAGATATATAAGAGATATATAAGAGATATATAAGAGATATATAAGAGATACATAAGAGATACATAAGAGATACATAAGAGATACATAAGAGATACATAAGAGATACATAAGAGATACATAAGAGATATATAAGAGATATATAAGAGATATATAAGAGATACATAAGAGATACATAAGAGATACATAAGAGATACATAAGAGATATATAAGAGATACATAAGAGATATATAAGAGATATATAAGAGATAAGAGATATATAAGAGATATATAAGAGATATATAAGAGATATATAAGAGATATATAAGAGATATATAAGAGATATATAAGAGATATATAAGAGATATATAAGAGATATATAAGAGATATATAAGAGATACATAAGAGATACATAAGAGATACATAAGAGATACATAAGAGATACATAAGAGATATATAAGAGATACATAAGAGATACATAAGAGATACATAAGAGATACATAAGAGATAAGAGATATATAAGAGATATATAAGAGATATATAAGAGATATATAAGAGATACATAAGAGATACATAAGAGATACATAAGAGATACATAAGAGATACATAAGAGATATATAAGAGATATATAAGAGATATATAAGAGATATATAAGAGATATATAAGAGATACATAAGAGATACATAAGAGATACATAAGAGATATATAAGAGATATATAAGAGATAAGAGATATATAAGAGATATATAAGAGATATGTGAGGTTAGCAAACTGACCGTAAATCTGTAATTATTATATTTTATTAGGTGTAGTGATTAATGTACTATTTTAGTCCGTCTGTACCCTCTTATTCTCCATAGATGTTTCTATCCCCCAAATCTGTGTGTAGTTCCAGATCATATATTATGAGGCTGTATAATCCTACCAGAAATGTAATGTCTGTATTTCCCAGGACTTTATTCATACAGGAAAGAGATAGCAGAGGAACCATCTCCACAGGGGGGTTTACAATTCTTTGTAAACCTCTGGGCTCTAGCAGACTTTGTGGAACCAGGCACCACAGGGGGTGATCAAATGCCCCTGCTTTCAACAGGAAGGTTGTCCACAGGGGGTGATCACCACATAATGTAATCAGACTGTGTTTTGTATCTTGTGTTGACACTGCATCTGCATATCCTGGCTACTTCCAGACTTACTGGAACTGACCCAGCAGGGGGGGGGGCTGCAGCAGATGGCCAGCTGGATATTACCTGGGGGGATGTGTCTGATGCTTGAATCCACCAATCAGGAACTTGGGCAACCCCACAGATGATGCGATCACCGTGGGAAATTGGAAGTTTTTAAAATGACTTGTACACCTGCCAGCTCCTCATGTTAGTCGCAATCCTGGCTAGAGGTGATACTCTGCCACTGGACCTTGTGAGCGCATCGTTTGCCTGGGGGGGGGGCATCCTACATAGGCTCTGGTGTGGAGTGTCCGGTGCTGTGTGGATTCGCACAGGTTTCTGCTGTCACTGCTGGGTGGACTAAGTGATAGTTTCGTTATTTGGACTGAAATGCTACCAGGACTTTGCTACCCGGATGTTTGTATGCTACCATTTGAATCTTTTTCCTGTCTTCGTCTACTTTCGTGTGCTGTGATAAAAATAAACCATATTTTGGTTTCATCTGCTCGGTGTCTGAGAGATTGAAGAACTCGTATCCTCACAAGATATATAAGAGATATATAAGAGATATATAAGAGATATATAAGAGATATATAAGAGATATATAAGAGATATATAAGAGATATATAAGAGATATATAAGAGATATATAAGAGATATATAAGAGATATATAAGAGATATATAAGAGATATATAAGAGATATATAAGAGATATATAAGAGATACATAAGAGATACATAAGAGATACATAAGAGATACATAAGAGATACATAAGAGATACATAAGAGATACATAAGAGATACATAAGAGATATATAAGAGATAAGAGATATATAAGAGATATATAAGAGATATATAAGAGATATATAAGAGATATATAAGAGATAAGAGATATATAATAGATATATAATAGATATATAAGAGATATATAAGAGATATATAAGAGATATATAAGAGATATATAAGAGATATATAAGAGATAAGAGATATATAAGAGATATATAAGAGATAAGAGATAAGAGATAAGAGATAAGAGATATATAAGAGATATATAAGAGATATATAAGAGATAAGAGATAAGAGATATATAAGAGATATATAGGAGATATAAGAGATACATAAGAGATACATAGGAGATATATAAGAGATATATAAGAGATACATAAGAGATACATAAGAGATACATAAGAGATATATAAGAGATATATAAGAGATACATAAGAGATACATAAGAGATACATAAGAGATACATAAGAGATAAGAGATATATAAGAGATATATAAGAGATATATAAGAGATATATAAGAGATATATAAGAGATAAGAGATATATAATAGATATATAAGAGATATATAAGAGATATATAAGAGATATATAAGAGATAAGAGATAAGAGATATATAAGAGATATATAAGAGATAAGAGATAAGAGATATATAAGAGATATATAAGAGATATATAAGAGATAAGAGATAAGAGATATATAAGAGATATATAAGAGATATATAAGAGATATATAAGAGATATAAGAGATACATAAGAGATACATAGGAGATATATAAGAGATATATAAGAGATATATAAGAGATATATAAGAGATATATAAGAGATATATAAGAGATATATAAGAGATATATAAGAGATACATAAGAGATATAGGAGATATATAAGAGATATATAAGAGATAAG
The DNA here is from genome assembly GCF_055691185.1 of Crinia signifera. Lineage (NCBI taxonomy): Eukaryota > Metazoa > Chordata > Amphibia > Anura > Myobatrachidae > Crinia > Crinia signifera. The sequence continues at coordinate 33,251,562 of NC_139228.1, read as the reverse complement.
AGATATATAAGAGATACATAAGAGATATATAAGAGATATATTAGAGATATATAGGAGATAAGAGATATATAAGAGATATATAAGAGATATATAAGAGATATATAAGAGATATATAAGAGATATATAAGAGATATATAAGAGATATAAGAGATATATAAGAGATACATAAGAGATATATAAGAGATATATAGGAGATAAGAGATATATAAGAGATATATAAGAGATATATAAGAGATACATAAGAGATATATAAGCGATAAGAGATATATAAGAGATATATAAGAGATATATAAGAGATATATAAGAGATATATAAGAGATATATAAGAGATATATAAGAGATATATAAGAGATATAGAGATATATAAGATATATATAAGAGATATATAAGAGATACATAAGAGATATATAAGCGATAAGAGATATATAAGAGATATATAAGAGATATATAAGAGATAAGAGATATATAAGAGATATATAAGAGATATATAAGAGATATATAAGAGATATATAAGAGATATATAAGAGATATATAAGAGATATATAAGAGATACATAAGAGATACATAAGAGATATATTAGAGATATATAAGAGATATAGAGATATATAAGAGATATATAAGAGATATATTAGAGATATATAAGAGATATAGAGATATATAAGAGATATAGGAGATATATAAGAGATATATAAGAGATAAGAGATATATAAGAGATATATAAGAGATATATAAGAGATATATAAGCGATAAGAGATATATAAGAGATATATAAGAGATATATAAGAGATATATAAGAGATATATAAGAGATACATAAGAGATACATAAGAGATACATAAGAGATATATAAGCGATAAGAGATATATAAGAGATATATAAGAGATATATAAGAGATATAGGAGATATATAAGAGATATATAAGAGATATATAAGAGATATAGAGATATATAAGAGATATAGAGATATATAAGAGATATATAAGAGATACATAAGAGATATAGGAGATATATAAGAGATATATAAGAGATATATAAGAGATAAGAGATATATAAGAGATATATAAGAAATATATAAGAGATATATAAGAGATATATAAGAGATATATAAGAGATATAGAGATATATAAGAGATATATAAGAGATATATAAGAGATAAGAGATATATAAGAGATATATAAGAGATATATAAGAGATATATAAGAGATATATAAGAGATATATAAGAGATATATAAGAGATATATAAGAGATATATAAGAGATATATAAGAGATATATAAGAGATATATAAGAGATATATAAGCGATAAGAGATATATAAGCGATATATAAGAGATATATAAGATGTATAAGAGATACATAAGAGATACATAAGAGATATATAAGCGATAAGAGATATATAAGAGATATATAAGAAATATATAAGAGATATATAAGAAATATATAAGAGATATATAAGAGATATATAAGAGATATATAAGAGATATATAAGAGATATATAAGAGATATATAAGCGATAAGAGATATATAAGCGATATATAAGCGATATATAAGAGATATATAAGAGATATATAAGAGATATATAAGAGATATATAAGAGATACATAAGAGATACATAAGAGATATATAAGCGATAAGAGATATATAAGAGATATATAAGAGATATAGAGATATATAAGAGATATATAAGAGATATATAAGAGATATAGGAGATATATAAGAGATATATAAGAGATAAGAGATAAGAGATATATAAGAGATATATAAGAGATATATAAGAGATATATAAGAGATATAGAGATATATAAGAGATATAGAGATATATAAGAGATACATAAGAGATATAGGAGATATATAAGAGATATATAAGAGATAAGAGATATATAAGATATATATAAGAGATATATAAGAGATATATAAGAGATATATAAGAGATATATAAGCGATAAGAGATATATAAGCGATATATAAGAGATACATAAGAGATACATAAGAGATATATAAGTGATAAGAGATATATAAGAGATATATAAGAGATATATAAGAGATATATAAGAGATATATAAGAGATATATAAGAGATAGAGATATATAAGAGATATATAAGAGATATATAAGAGATAAGAGATAAGAGATATATGAGATATATAAGAGATAAGAGATATATAAGAGATATATAAGAGATATATAAGAGATATATAAGAGATATATAAGAGATATATAAGAGATATATAAGAGATATATAAGAGATATATAAGAGATATATAAGATATATATAAGAGACAAGAGATATATAAGAGATATATAAGAGATATATAAGAGATATATAAGAGATATATAAGAGATATAGAGATATATAAGAGATTTATAAGAGATATAGGAGATATATAAGAGATATATAAGAGATAAGAGATATATAAGAGATATATGAGATATATAAGAGATATATAAGAGATATAGGGATATATAAGAGATATAGAGATATATAAGAGATATATAAGAGATACATAAGAGATACATAAGAGATATAGGAGATATATAAGAGATATATAAGAGATAAGAGATATATAAGAGATATATAAGAGATATATAAGAGATATATAAGAGATATATAAGAGATATATAAGAGATATATAAGAGATAAGAGATAAGAGATATATAAGAGATATATAAGAGATACATAAGAGATACATAAGAGATATAGGAGATATATAAGAGATATATAAGAGATATATTAGAGATATATAGGAGATAAGAGATATATAAGAGATATATAAGAGATATATAAGAGATATATAAGAGATATATAGGAGATAAGAGATATATAAGAGATATATAATAGATATATAAGAGATATATAAGAGATATATAGGAGATAAGAGATATATAAGAGATATATAAGAGATATATAAGAGATATATAAGAGATACATAAGAGATATATAAGCGATAAGAGATATATAAGAGATATATAAGAGATATATAAGAGATATATAAGAGATATATAAGAGATATATAGGAGATATATAAGAGATATAGAGATACATAAGAGATATAGGAGATATATAAGAGATATATAAGAGATATATAAGAGATATATAAGAGATATATAAGAGATATATAAGAGATATATAGGAGATATATAAGAGATATATAAGAGATATAGAGATATATAAGAGATATATAAGAGATATAGAGATATATAAGAGATATATAAGCGATAAGAGATATATAAGAGATATATAAGAGATATATAAGAGATATATAAGAGATATATAAGAGATATATAAGAGATATATAAGAGATATATAAGAGATATATAAGAGATATATAAGAGATACATAAGAGATACATAAGAGATACAGGAGATATATATAAGAGATATATAAGAGATATATAAGAGACATATAAGAGATATATAAGAGATATATAAGAGATATATAAGAGATACATAAGAGATACATAAGAGATACATAAGAGATACAGGAGATATATAAGAGATATATAAGAGATAAATAAGAGATATATAAGAGATATATAAGAGATATATAAGCGATAAGAGATATATAAGCGATATATAAGAGATATATAAGAGATACATAAGAGATACATAAGAGATATATAAGCGATAAGAGATATATAAGAGATATATAAGAGATATATAAGAGATATATAAGAGATATATAAGAGATATATAAGAGATATAGGAGATATATAAGAGATATATAAGAGATATATAAGATATATAGGAGATATATAAGAGATATATAAGAGATAAGAGATATATAAGAGATATATAAGAGATATATAAGAGATATATAAGAGATATATAAGAGATATAGAGATATATAAGAGATATAGAGATATATAAGAGATATATAAGAGATACATAAGAGATATAGGAGATATATAAGAGATATATAAGAGATAAGAGATATATAAGAGATATATAAGAGATATATAAGAGATACATAAGATATATAGGAGATATATAAGAGATATATAAGAGATATATAAGATATATATAAGAGATACATAAGAGATATAGGAGATATATAAGAGATATATTAGAGATATATAGGAGATAAGAGATATATAAGAGATATATAAGAGATATATAAGAGATATATAAGAGATATATAAGAGATATATAAGAGATATATAAGAGATATATAGGAGATAAGAGATATATAAGAGATATATAAGAGATATATAAGAGATATATAAGAGATATATAGGAGATAAGAGATATATAAGAGATATATAAGAGATATATAAGAGATATATGAGAGATATATAAGAGATATATAAGAGATACATAAGAGATATATAAGCGATAAGAGATATATAAGAGATATATAAGAGATATATAAGAGATATAAGAGATATATAAGAGATATATAAGAGATACATAAGAGATACATAAGAGATATATAAGCGATAAGAGATATATAAGAGATATATAAGAGATATATAAGAGATATATAAGAGATATATAAGAGATATATAAGAGATATATAAGAGATATATAAGAGATATATAAGAGATATATAAGCGATAAGAGATATATAAGAGATATATAAGAGATATATAAGAGATATATAAGAGATATATAAGAGATATATAAGAGATATATAAGAGATATATAAGAGATATATAAGAGATACATAAGAGATATATAAGCGATAAGAGATATATAAGAGATATATAAGAGATATATAAGAGATATATAAGAGATACATAAGAGATATATAAGCGATAAGAGATATATAAGAGATATATAAGAGATATATAAGAGATATATAGGAGATATATAGGAGATATATAAGAGATATATAAGAGATATAGAGATATATAAGAGATATATAAGAGATATATAAGAGATATATAAGCGATAAGAGATATATATAAGAAATATATAAGTGATATATAAGAGATATATAAGAGATATATAAGAGATATATAAGAGATATATAAGAGATATATAAGAGATATATAAGAGATATATAAGAGATATATAAGCGATAAGAGATATATATAAGAGATATATAAGAGATATATAAGAGATATATAAGAGATATATAAGAGATATATAAGAGATATATAAGAGATATATAAGAGATACATAAGAGATACATAAGAGATACATAAGAGATACATAAGAGATACATAAGAGATATATAAGAGATATATAAGAGATATATAAGAGATATATAAGCGATAAGAGATATATAAGAGATATATAAGAGATATATAAGAGATATATAAGAGATATATAAGAGATATATAAGAGATATATAAGAGATATATAAGAGATACATAAGAGATACATAAGAGATACATAAGAGATACATAAGAGATACATAAGAGATACATAAGAGATACATAAGAGATACATAAGAGATACATAAGAGATATATAAGAGATACATAAGAGATATAGGAGATATATAAGAGATATATAAGAGATACATAAGAGATATATAAGAGATAAGAGATATATAAGAGATATATAAGAGATACATAAGAGATACATAAGAAATATAGGAGATATATAAGAGATATATAAGAGATATATAAGAGATATATAAGAGATATATAAGAGATATATAAGAGATATATAAGAGATATATAAGAGATATATAAGAGATACATAAGAGATACATAAGAGATACATAAGAGATACATAAGAGATATATAAGAGATACATAAGAGATACATAAGAGATAAATAAGAGATAAGAGATATATAAGAGATACATAAGAGATACATAAGAGATACATAAGAAATATAGGAGATATATAAGAGATATATAAGAGATATATAAGAGATATATAAGAGATATATAAGAGATATATAAGAGATATATAAGAGATATATAAGAGATATATAAGAGATACATAAGAGATACATAAGAGATACATAAGAGATACATAAGAGATGCATAAGAGATATATAAGATATATATATATATATATATATATATATATATAAGAGATATATAGGAGATATATAAGAGATATATAAGAGATATATTAGAGATATATAAGAGATATATAAGAGATATATAAGAGATATATAAGAGATACATAAGAGATACATACGAGATATAGGAGATATATAAGAGATATATAAGAGATATATAAGAGATAGAGATATATAAGAGATATTTAAGAGATATATAAGAGATATATAAGAGATAGAGATATATAAGAGATATACAAGAGATATATAGGAAATATATAAGAGATATAGAGATATATAAGAGATATAGAGATATATAAGAGATATATAAGAGATATATAAGAGATATATAGGAGATATATAAGAGATATATAAGAGATATAGAGATATATAAGAGATATATAAGAGATATAGAGATATATAAGAGATATATAAGCGATAAGAGATATATAAGAGATATATAAGAGATATATAAGAGATATATAAGAGATACATAAGAGATATAGGAGATATATAAGAGATAAGAGATATATAAGAGATATATAAGAGATATATAGGAGATATATAAGAGATATGTAAGAGATATATAAGAGATATATATAAGAGATACATAAGAGATATATAAGAGATATATAAGAGATATATAAGAGATATATAAGAGATATATAAGAGATATATAAGAGATATATAGGAGATATATAAGAGATATATAAGAGATATATAAGAGATATATAAGAGATACATAAGAGATACATAAGAGATATAGGAGATATATAAGAGATATATAGGAGATATATAGGAGATATATAAGAGATATATAAGAGATATATAAGAGATATATATAAGAGATACATAAGAGATATATAAGATATATATAAGAGATACATAAGAGATACATAAGAGATACATAAGAGATATAGGAGATATATAAGAGATATATTAGAGATATATAAGAGATATATAAGAGATAGAGATATATAAGAGTTATATAAGAGATATATAAGAGATAGAGATATATAAGAGATATATAAGAGATATATAGGAGATATATAAGAGATAGAGATATATAAGAGATATAGAGATATATAAGAGATATATAAGAGATATATAGGAGATATATAAGAGATATATAAGAGATATATAAGAGATATATAAGAGATATATAAGAGATATATAAGAGATATATAAGAGATACATAAGAGATACATAAGAGATATAGGAGATATATAAGAGATATATAAGAGATATATAAGAGATATATATGAGATATATAAGAGATATGTAAGAGATATATAAGATATATATATAAGAGATACATAAGAGATATATAAGAGATATATAAGAGATATAGAGATATATAAGAGATATAGAGATATATAAGAGATATAGAGATATATAAGAGATATATAAGAGATATATAGGAGATATATAGGAGATATATAAGAGATATATAAGAGATATATAAGAGATACATAAGAGATATAGGAGATATATAAGAGATATATAGGAGATATATAAGAGATATATATGAGATACATAAGAGATATATAAGAGATATATAAGAGATATATAAGAGATACATAAGAGATACATAAGAGATACATAGAAGATATAGGAGATATATAAGAGATATATAAGAGATATATAAGAGATATATAAGAGATAGAGATATATAAGAGATATATAAGAGATATATAAGAGATATATAAGAGATAGAGATATATAAGAGATATATAGGAGATATATAAGAGATAGAGATATATAAGAGATATAGAGATATATAAGAGATATATAAGAGATATATAGGAGATATATAAGAGATATATAAGAGATACATAAGAGATATAGGAGATATATAAGAGATAAGAGATATATAAGAGATATATAGCAGATATATAAGAGATATGTAAGAGATATATAAGAGATATATATAAGAGATACATAAGAGATATATAAGAGATATATAAGAGATATATAAGAGATATATAAGAGATACATAAGAGATACATAAGAGATACATAAGAGATACATAAGAGATACATAAGAGATATATATGAGACATATAAGAGATATATAAGCGATAAGAGATATATAAGAGATATATAAGAGATATATAAGAGATATATAAGAGATATATAAGAGATATATAAGAGATATATAAGAGATACATAAGAGATATATAAGAGATATATAAGAGATATATAAGCGATAAGAGATATATAAGAGATATAGGAGATATATAAGAGATATATAAGAGATATATAAGAGATACATAAGAGATATATAAGAGATAAGAGATATATAAGAGATACATAAGAGATACATAAGAGATACATAAGAAATATAGGAGATATATAAGAGATATATAAGAGATATATAAGAGATATATAAGAGATATATAAGAGATATATAAGAGATACATAAGAGATACATAAGAGATACATAAGAGATACATAAGAGATACATAAGAGATACATAAGAGATACATAAGAGATACATAAGAGATACATAAGAGATATAGGAGATATATAAGAGATATATAAGAGATAGAGATATATAAGAGATATATAAGAGATATAAAAGAGATAGAGATATATAAGAGATATATAAGAGATATATAGGAGATATATAAGAGATAGAGATATATAAGAGATATAGAGATATATAAGAGATATATAAGAGATATATAGGAGATATATAAGAGATATATAAGAGATATATAAGAGATATATAAGAGATATATAAGAGATATATAAGAGATACATAAGAGATATAGGAGATATATAAGAGATAAGAGATATATAAGAGATATATAAGAGATATATAGGAGATATATAAGAGATATGTAAGAGATATATAAGAGATATATATAAGAGATACATAATAGATATATAAGAGATATATAAGAGATATATAAGATATATATAAGAGATATATAAGAGATATAGAGATATATAAGAGATAGAGATATATAAGAGATATAGAGATATATAAGATATATATAAGAGATATATAAGAGATACATAAGAGATATATAAGCGATAAGAGATATATAAGAGATATATAAGAGATATATAAGAGATAAGAGATATATAAGAGATATATAAGAGATATATAAGAGATATATAAGAGATATATAAGAGATATATAAGAGATATAGAGATATATAAGAGATATATAAGAGATATATAAGAGATACATAAGAGATACATAAGAGATATATTAGAGATATATAAGAGATATAGAGATATATAAGAGATATATAAGAGATATATAAGAGATATATTAGAGATATATAAGAGATATAGAGATATATAAGAGATATAGGAGATATATAAGAGATATATAAGAGATAAGAGATATATAAGAGATATATAAGAGATATATAAGAGATATATAAGAGATATATAAGCGATAAGAGATATATAAGAGATATATAAGAGATATATAAGAGATACATAAGAGATACATAAGAGATATATAAGCGATAAGAGATATATAAGAGATATATAAGAGATATATAAGAGATATAGGAGATATATAAGAGATATATAAGAGATATATAAGATATAGAGATATATAAGAGATATAGAGATATATAAGAGATATATAAGAGATACATAAGAGATATAGGAGATATATAAGAGATATATAAGAGATAAGAGATATATAAGAGATATATAAGAAATATATAAGAGATATATAAGAGATATATAAGAGATATATAAGAGATATAGAGATATATAAGAGATATATAAGAGATATATAAGAGATAAGAGATATATAAGAGATATATAAGAGATATATAAGAGATATATAAGAGATATATAAGAGATATATAAGAGATATATAAGCAGGGGCGGATTGGCCATTGAAGTCACCGGGACTTTTCCCGGGAGGCCGGCGGACCCTGAGGCCGAAAGCTGCTGGACACTGGTGGTGACACTGAATAAAGGGGCCGGCCACCGCGGAGTTATGGGTAGCAGTGGCCGTGCCCGGAAGTGGTTCACTGTCTCCAGTAGCTTTGTACGCAGTACGCATTAGCTGCCCCCTTCCTGCGTTTGTACAGAGGCTGCGGCTGGGAAGACAGCGGGGCCGGGTGCGTACCGAGCAGAGAACCCGCTCCCCCTGTGCTGCTGCAGCTTCTGCAGCTGCTCCGGCTCTCAGTGGCTGCTGCTGCTGCCTGTCACACTGCAGGCAGCAGCGCCAGCAACATGAAGCCCAGCCGGCTAAGCTCCTTCCCAGCTCCCATATCCCCCCAACCCCCCTAACTACTGTACATCATCAGTGCAGTCAGCACTGGACAGGGGGCGGAGCTACACGGAATGGGTGGGCGGAGCCACACGGGACTAGCGGGCGGAGCTACACGGGAGCACACAGCAGGGCTGATGAAAGCAGAGGATTGCCACACAGATTTTAAGGTAAGAAAAAAAGTGTGTGAGAGCGAGCAGTACTCAGCAAACTATGGGGTTCAGCCTTGCGAGTCCACCAAACCCCGCCCGGCGAACGACCGCCGCCCCCTCAAAGTGCGGCTTCGTCCGAGCTGCTGCGAATGGATGTTTTGCATAAACATCCATTCGCATGGCTCGGGTAACCGCCCACATCTTTCGATGGTCACCGACCATCGAATGATGTTTAGCGTGCACGCATATATAAGTGAGTTTTCAGTTACTTACATTTGCGTGCACGCTGGCGTGGATATAGGCGGGCAGCTGACATCCGGTGATGTCATCTACCCGCCCCCCACACCCGCGTCACTGCTTCATTGCCATGAGAACGCCCAGCATTCTCATGGGAACGCCCATGGAATGCTGGGCGTTCCCATATGTTAATGGGGCAGCCCAGTGCCCCCCCCCCCACGCCGGCATGGGTGCACTCGCCATACGCCTGCACATGCGCAGATACCCGCATGCGCAGACGCGCAACATCGGTACTGCGTGCGAATGCACGCAGTACCGAATGGATTTGAATCAGGTTGCCACCCTCTCTCTCTCTCTGCGCTCTCCTTGTCTCTCTCTGTCTCTCTCTCTGCGCTCTCCTTGTCTCTCTCTCTGCGCTCTCCTTGCCTCTCTCTCTCTGCGCTCTTATTGCCTCTCTCTCTCTCTGCGCTCTCCTTGCCTCTCTATCTCTCTCTGCGCTCTCCTTGCCTCTCTCTCTCTCTGTGCTCTCCTTGTCTCTCTCTCTCTCTCTCTCTCTGCGCTCTCCTTGTCTCTCTCTCTCTCTCTCTCTGCGCTCTCCTTGTCGCTCTTTGCACTCTCCTTGTGTCTCTCTCTCTCTCTGTTCTCTCCTTCTCTCTCTCACCGGACTCGCGGCCTCATCTTCCATGGCATGACCCACTGCTGCCCGATCTCCCTCCACACAGAACCCGCCGCCTCTCCCACGGGACCTGCCGCTTCTGCCTGCCTCTTCCACAGGACCTGCAACCCCTGCCTCCTCTACGGGATCTGCCGCCTCTGCCTCCATCAATGGACCCGCCTCCTCTATGGTACCTGCTGTTGCCCCCCTGACCAGGTACACTATTTGCCTTGTATATTGAAAGTGAAGAAGGAATGGGGGGAGGGGGGGGGGACACATACCATTTTCAACTCTCTCCTCTCCCTTTCCCCCACTCTTCCCTCTTTCTTTCTCTCCCTCTCTGCTCTATCTCCTCCCCTCCTCTTTTTCTCACTTTGCTCTCCTCTCTCTCTCTCTCTTATCCTTGTCTCTCTCTCTGCGCTCTCCTTGTCCCTCTCTGCGCTAGTCTCTCTCTCTCTATGCTCTCCGTCTCTCTCTGTGCTCTCCTCGTCTCTCTCTCTCTGTGCTCTCCTCGTCTCTCTCTCTCTGCGCTCTCCTTGTTTCTCTCTACGCTCTCCTTGTCTCTCTGTCTCGACGCTCTCCTCGTCTCTCTCACGGCGCTTTCCTCGTCTTGCTCTCTGCGCTCTCCTCGTCTCTCTCTCTCTCTGCGCTCTCCTTGTCTATCGCTCTCTGCGCTCTCCTTGCCTCTCGCTCTCTGCGCTCTCCTTGCCTCTCTTTCTCTCTCTGCGCTCTCCTTGTCTCTCTCTCTGCGCTCTCCTCTCTCTCTCTCTGTGCTCTCCTTGTCTCTCTCTCTCTCTGCACTCGCCTTCTCTCTCTCTGCGCTCGCCTTGTCTCTCTCTCTGCGCTCTTCTTCTCTCTCTGCGTTCTCCTTGTCTCTCTCTGCGCTCTCCTTGTCTCTCTCTCTCTGCGCTCTCCTTCTCTGTCTCTCTCTTTGCGTTCTCCTTGTCTCTCCCTCTGCGCTCTCCTTGTCTCTCTCTCTGCGCTCTCTCTCTCTCTCTGTGCTCTCCTTGTCTCTCTTTCTGTGCTCTCCTTGTCTCTCTCTCTCTCTGCGTTCTCCTTGTCTCTCTTTCTCTCTCTGCGCTCTCCTTGTCTCTCTCTGCATTCTCCTTCTCTCTCTCTCTGCACTCTCCTTCTCTCTCTCTCTCTGCGTTCTCCTTGTCTGTCTTTCTCTCTCTCTCTCTCTCTCTGCGCTCTCCTTGTCTCTCTCTCTGCGATCTCCTTCTCTCTCTCTCTGCGCTCTCCTTGTCTCTCTCTCTCTGCGATCTCCTTGTCTCTCTCTCTCTGCGCTCTCCTTGTCTCTCTCTCTGCGCTCTCCTTGTCTCTCGCTCTCTGCGCTCTCCTTGCCTCGCTCTCTGCGCTCTCCTTGCCTCTCTCTCTGCGCTCTCCTTGCCTCTCTCTCTGTGCTCTCCTTGTCTCTTTGCGCTCTACTTGTCTCTCTCTCTGCGCTCTACTTGTCTCTCTCTCTCTCTCTCTCTGCGCTCTCCTTGTCTCTCTCTCTCTCTGCGCTCTCCTTGTCTCTGTCTGTCTCTGCGCTCTCCTTGTCTCTGTCTGTCTCTCTCTCTGCGTTCTCCTTGTCTCTCTCTCTGTGCTCTCCTTGTCTCTCTCTCTGCGCTCTCCTTGTCTCTCTCTCTGCGCTCTCCTTGTCTCTCTCTCTGCGCTCTCCTTGTCACTCTCTCTCTATGCTCTCCTTGTCTCTCTCTCTCTCTCTGCGCTCTCCTTGTCACTCTCTCTCTCTCTCTATGCTCTCCTTGTCTCTCTCTCTCTGTGCTCTCCTTGTCTCTCTCTCTCTGTGCTCTCCTTGTCTCTCTCTCTTTCTCTCTGCGCTCTCCTTGTCTCTCTCTCTTTCTCTCTGCGCTCTCCTTGTCTCTCTCTCTTTCTCTCTGCGCTCTCCTTGTCTCTCTCTCTGCGCTCTCCTTCTGTCTCTCTCTCTCTGTGCTCTCTCTCTCTCTCTGTGCTCTCCTCTCTCTCTCTCTGTGCTCTCCTCTCTCTCTCTCTCTCTCTGCGCTCTCCTTCTCTCTCTCTGCGCTCTTCTTTTGTCTCTCTCTCTCTGCGCTCTCCTTCTCTCTTTCTCTCTGCGCTCTCCTTCTCTCTTTCTCTCTGCGCTCTCCTTCTCTCTTTCTCTCTGCGCTCTCCTTCTCTCTTTCTCTCTGCGCTCTTCTTCTGTCTCTCTCTCTGCGCTCTCCTTCTCTCTCTCTCTGCGCTCTTCTTCTGTCTCAGTCTCGCTCTGCGCTCTCCTTCTCTCTCTCTGCGCTCTTCTTCTGTCTCTCTCTCTCTGCGCTCTCCTTCTCTCTTTCTCTCTGCGCTCTCCTTCTCTCTTTCTCTCTGCGCTCTCCTTCTCTCTCTCTCTCTGCGCTCTTCTTCTGTCTCTCTCTCTGCGCTCTCCTTCTCTCTCTCTGCGCTCTTCTTCTGTCTCTCTCTCGCTCTGCGCTCTCCTTCTCTCTCTCTCTGCGCTCTCCTTCTCTCTCTCTCTCTGCGCTCTCCTCTCTCTCTCTCTGCGCCCTTCTTTTGTCTCTCTCTCTCTGCGCTCTCCTTCTCTTTCTCTCTGCGCTCTCCTTCTCTCTCTGCGCTCTCCTTCTCTCTCTCTCTCTCTCTCTCTCTCTCTGCGCTCTTCTTCTGTCTCTCTCTGCGCTCTTCTTCTGTCTCTCTCTCTCTGCGCTCTCCTTCTCTCTTTCTCTCTGCGCTCTCCTTGCCTCTCTACAGGATCTCCCACAAAGCAGTAAGTTGCTTTGTGGGCTAGCATTAAAATCATAGGTAACACTAACAACGGTTCTTGTACGGCACTAGCCATAGTGCCTTAGTGTAGTCGTAAGTTAAGGGGGCCTGGCAGGCCATCGTTGCATGTGGTATACTATGTAATGGGTGTGTGACACGTAATAGGAGTTACAGTGTGGATTTTCGGCGCGCGCCTGCGGCGCACACTATCCCTGTTATCCCTATTTTATGAAAATGTGGCATTAGTTTTGCCTGTCAACGATGTATCTAAGTATGGTGATGTAATAATCCTGCCTACTGTTATGTTGGCTCCGACCATAATTGATTTGTTGCCACCCACA